>NC_050464.1:21394344-21439344 GCF_903995425.1 Onychomys torridus | reverse complement strand
CCGACCCTTTCTGTGGATACATAGGTTAGGGTACAGTGGCTTACCCCATCCCTTTCTGAGTTAATAGTCAAGAGATGGGCGGGGCTCACAGAACTCCACCCCTTTCTAAGGCTCTATAAGCAGTTAGCAGTTGGGAGAGAGAGCCATTTCCTTCAGTGGTATAGCTAATTCTCTTAAGTTGTCCGTGCTCCTGTAAGCAACCCTCATTACATTCACTGGTTCACCAAGCTAGACTTGGGTATAGCTATTTCTTTGCTCTGTCAGTAGTGTCCTATTTGGATAGTGAAGAGACCTTCTGTTTCCCTAGGATAAGTTCATGCAACAATCAGGACAATTGAAATAACACATGGGCTTCTATTATTCCAGCTGGGAAACGATCAAGGTCTAGTCTGCAATCTCATGGGAGTGATCAACTGTAATAATCTGCTTCTATCACGCCCTACATCTGAACACTGTTTCAATGACACAGGACACTTGCAAGGCAGTTCCATGTTTGAGACTGTGACATCATGTGAGCAAGGCGGCTTGCACTGTGCAGTAGGTGTGACTGAAACATCAGGGGGTGTGCCCTACACAGTTCATGGGGGAGAGAAACAGAACTAGAATGTAGGCTTCACTCCAATCTCATCTTGGAAATGAAGGCATTTTGGCGGACTAGGTGGGAGAAGGGCCATGAGGAGGTCTAAACTGGCTTTCCTGCAGAGTGACAGGTTTAGTGAGTGGGCCTCTTCTCAGAGGACTTTATCTATTGAAGGCAAACACACTAAAGAAGAAACAGGCTTACTCTGGGGGAATATGCAGCCATGTTGTAGCAGTAATGACATCACAGTCCCCAAACAAGAGATCTGCTCCCAATGTAACGAGGCCTAGATGTGCTGGGAGACTCAGCAGGCCTTTAAGAAAGCAGGCTAAGGCTGGGGCGGTGGTGGCACACGCCTTTAATCCGACACTTGGGGGGGGGGGTGGGGCAGAGGCAGGCAGATCTCTGTGAGGCCAGCCTGGGCTACAGAGTGAGTTCCAGGACAGGCACCAAAGCTACACAGAGAAACTCTGTCTCTGAAAACAAACAAACAAACAAACGAACAAACAAACAAAAAAAAGAAAAAACAAAAAAGAAAGAAAGCAGGCTAGCTAAACTCAATACTAAGTAGGGAGCGGAAGAGATGCCTCAGTGGATAAGAACACTTGATCTGCAAAAAAGAGGACCTGACTGTAGATGTCCTGCACTCATTAAAAAACAAAACAAAATGAAAACAAAAACTGGGTGTGGCTATATGCACTTGGAACCCAAGTGCAACACAAGGCAGAGACAGGAAGAGCCCTGGGGCTTGCTGGCTGCCAGCCTAGCTCCAAGTTCAATGACAGATATGGGACTTAAGGGAATAAGGTGTCAAGAGATAGAGGTAGACACCCAATGTCCTTCTACCTACACACACACACACACACACACACACACACACACACACCACCACCACCACCAACAACAACAACAACAACAACTACAACTTGTGCTTTGAGCCTGAGCACCCCACCCCCAAAACATCAAAACCAAGCTTCCCATCTTTCCCCTGGAGCCTCTCATCTCCTCTGCAGTCTAACCCACAGACAGCAATGGGATTGTGGCAGGCGCCAGCCCCACTCCATGTACAACCGGCAACATATTTCTGCTACCATTCTCCTGAGAACCCCCATCCCTCTTTCTCAGGAAGTGAGCGGAATGCTCTCTCTGTTCTTTACCTCCGTGAGTCTCAGAATTATCTCCCCCACTGCTGCGCCTCCCTCTTGACACTGGCTGCTGGAAGGGCTGTCAGATTCAGGCAAGCTTAATATGTCTGACATCCAGCTCGCGACTAACTTACAAATGCCTCCTGCCTCCCAATTTTCATGTACACGGGGCTGCGCTGGATCTGCACCCGGGTGGCTCGCATGAAAACTACCAATTCTGTCAGGCCCCGAGGACAAGGTCACTAATTGTGTGTTCATTGGCATGTGAGTTTTCCCAGTGCTTTGATTTAAATGTCTTTCCTTATTCGGGTCTTTGCAAAAACATCACAAAGAATTCATTATCTCTGGACCTGTTTCCATACGATAAGGGCAACACAGGTAGAAAAAGTAGATGCCAGGGAAAGAAAAGGTAATGCAAGCTGAAAGCCTTCCAGAGGCTGGGAGAATTCTTTTGTGTTTCTTCTTGATTTATATTTTGTGTGCATGCATGTGCGCATGTGTGCGCGTGTGCATGCTCTAGTGTGTACACGCACATGGAGACCAGAGGACAACCTCAGATGTCATTTCTTCTGGTGCCACACAACTTACTCATTTTATGTATTTATTGTTACTGTGGCAGGGTGTGTGCATGTGCCACAGCAGTGTAGAGGTCAGACAACTTTGTGGAGTCAGTTCTCTCCTTCCACCTTTGTGTGGGTTCTAGGGATAGAACTCAGGTCATTAGATTAGTGGGACAAGCACCTTTACCGACAGAGACATCTTCCTAGCCTCACCTTATTTTTTAAGATTTCTTATCTGCTTGAAGCTTGCCAATGTGACTAGGCCAGCTGACCAATGAACCCAGGAATCCTGTCTCTACCTCTAAGGAGCTGGGGTTATAAACATGTGCCACCACACCCAGACTTTTATGTGGGCTCTGGAGACTGACCTTAGGTCATCTTGCATCTGTGAGATAAACATGTTACATACTAAGCCATCTCAACAAGACTATTCTTATAGTTGTTGATTCTCCAAGACATTCTACTGAGGTCCTTTTCTAGGCTGCGTAGCTATAAAAACAGCTCTTGGGCTACTATCTAGACCTCTGCTTCTTGTGTGTGTGTGTGTTCACTGAATCCCTGTGAGGGGACAAAGAAACAAGGAAGATACCTGGGATGTCTTGGTGACTAACATACATAGGCTCATGGAATCATCATAGCTAAGCTATGAGCACTGAAGGCATTATATAATGCATTAGCCATAGTGTGCGTGTGCATGCGTGTGTGTGTGTGTGTGTGTGTGTGTGTGTGTGTGTGTGTGTGTGCGCGCGCGCACACACACGCGCGCGCGTCACTGGGAAGTTGAACCCAGGGCCTTGGGCTTGCCTACCACGCTCATGCTAGTTAAGGGCTAGAACACTCACCTATGTCCCAGACCAATACATGTATTTTTGATTTGTGACACTGTCAAGTCATAAGGGTTTATTGAGATTGACTTGAGAGATAATTTACCTTCATTGGCAAAGATTTCAGGACAACCAGGAGAAACACCTCTGGGCATGCGTGTGGGGACATTCCTACCCTGAATGTGAGCATCACTATTCTGTGGGCTAGAGTCCTGGACTGACCAAGAAGGAGAAAGAGCTGAATCATGTGACTGGCTATCTTGTAGTCCTGCTGAGATGTCTTCCTTTGAGGGATGTCCCCCTTGAACTGCCACCCAGCATCAACTTTTCCTTCTTTAAGTTGCTGTGGCCAGTATTTTGTCACAGCTATCTGCAAAGTAGTTAATGGACCCCCTTTAGAAGTCCAGGGGTCTTTGTCAAGAGTGGTCATTTAACAGAACAATGCGGTTCAAAGCCCATGAAAATTAGCATCTCTTTCTCAGTAGGATGGTTGTGCTCCGAAGAGAGAATCTTCCCATGCTCAGGACGTGAATCCTGTGAGCATTAACAGCCTTTGTATGAGCATAAGAGGACAGATGCAAAGAGAGCATCTGACATGGAAGGGTGGCAGAGGACAATTATGGATGCATGGGTCTTCCTAGTGACATTTATTCTGGATTGTTTTTTATTTTTCACAGGCGATAAACCAACTGTGATGCTGTCGCTTTCAGTGAAAAATGATTCGAAATTCCCTACTATATAAAAATTACATATTATATTATAATAATAATAGGGGGCCAGGGATGTGGCTCAGTTGATGGTTCATGCCCATCACACATAGAGACCCAGGTTCTATCCATAGTGCTTCGTAAAATGGGCATGGTAGTGCACACCTGTAATCTCAGTACTAGGAAGGTAGAGGCGGGAGGACCCAGGGTTCAGGGCTATCCTTAGCTATACAATACATTCACAGCCAGCCTGGGATCCATCATCTATCTCAACAGCAACAAAAATGACAATAAACACAGCAGCTAATTGCAAGGTGCCAAAGTAAAAAGAAGGGCTAGCGAGATAGTCGAGTTAGTAAGGGATTTTGCAGTCTGTGCTCCAGCCAAAGGGAAAGCTTAGATAGTTTAAGGGCACCCTTCTCCAACTACCAGGTCATTCCAGTCCCCACTTCATCAGGATAATGTCCAAAAGAAGAACACATGTCCCTGGCTTTGAAATTCTGTTCTAATGTCTTTGCTCAGAGCAAAGTCGAAGGCAATGGTGATTTAACAGTTGTGTTTTCCTTCAGCGAAGCTTTCCTCACCCATTAAAAGCTGATCAAGATGAAAGGGCTCCGTGTATAAACATTGATTACTTCCTCTAATCAATAATACTCTATATATCTTCCATGGAAACGCAGAGCTGCACACATGTACCAACTCACAAGCGTTGGACAAACCTTGGGGATTTTTCTTGGTATAAATGTCCACTGGCTGAGAAGCGGTCATCTGAAATGATAAGTTATATTCTATGTATGCTGTGTGCCAGCATGCACACAAAGGCCAGAGGAGGACCTCAGGTGTTCTGCTCCATCACTTTCCAAAGTATACCCTTGGGACAGAGTTTTACGTTGAACTTGGAGCTAGGCTTGTGGACACCAAGTCCATGTGACCTTCCTGATCCTGCCTCTCACGGTCCAGGGGTAACTAGAGTGCAGGGCCATGCCCAGAACTTCACAGGGGCATTGGAGATCTGAACTCAGGCCATCATGCTTGAACAATAAGTATTCTTACCCACTGAATCAAGTCCTCATTCCATGAGAACCTATATTCTCATCCATGCTCACAAACTTATTTTGTGTATACGTTTACATGTTCTTGTAGGGGTCAGAGGATATCTTGGGTATTATTCTTCAGGAAGCCTTCCATCTTATCTTTTTTTTTTAACATGTATGTATGAATGTATGTATGTATTTGTGTGTGTGTGTGTAACACAATGTGTGTGTGGAGGCTGGAGGACAAGTTGTAGAGTTAGTTGGTTTCCCCTTCAGTCACATCCAGGGACTGAACTCATATCAATAGGCTTGACAGTGCATGTACCCACTGAGACATCTCACTTACTCCATCTTGATTTTTTTTTTTATTTTTTATTTTTATTTTTTATTTTTTTTGAAACATAGAATTTCATGCTTTAAGAATACATAATTGTAGGCATAACTATAATTACACCAGGGAGCTATAAGTACACATCCCCCTCCTAGCTTCTATGTGCATGGGCTAACACACTCACACACCATCAAAGGATCAACCTCACCTAGGAGTTTTACTGAAGGAAACAGGAGAGGGTGCATATAGAGTGATATGTGGTTACACTGGGTGATAATTTTTTCCAATATGGAGACATTTTCTGTGGTGTGTTCATCATCATACAAAAGCAGCACCATTAGGTAACTGGACCATTAGCCAAGAAAAACCTCCAGGGCAGTGCATACTACTGTTTTAAAATCTGTTCTTTTGTGTGATGTGTATAGACACGGTCAGAAACAGCCTGGATGGTTTTCTATTGCTTAACTTTGCTACTAGCCTTTTTTTTTTCAAGAAAGCATCACCTGGGGACAGATGATAACTTACCTTTGTTTGAAAGACTGCTAATTCTGCTTCCTGTGAGTTTTTTTTAAAGACTATTTTATTTTATTTATTTATTTTTTAAAAGATTTATTTATTTATTTATTTATTTATTTTTATTATTATGTATACATTATTCTGTCTGCATGTATCCCTGCCAACCAGAAGAGGGCACCAGATCTCATTACAGATGGTTGTGAGCAACCATGTGGTTGCTGGGAATTGAACTCAGGATCTTTGGAAGAGCAGACGATGCTCTTAACCACTGAGCCATCTCTCCAGCCCCGACTATTTTATTTTTAATTAATTGTGTGTCTGTGTGTGGGTATGTAGGTGCCTACAGAGGTGACGGGTATTGGATTGGTGGGTTTAAAGGTAGTTAAGAGCTTCTCAATGTGGGTGTTGGGAGTCAAACTTGGGTCCTCTGGATGAGAATGATGTGTTTTAACCACTGAGTCATCTCACTAGCCTTTTTATTATAAGATTTTTTTTAAAAAAGAGGGACTTATAGTCCGTAAAGCATGAAGCATGTTTAATGTAACCATAACATAGAGGGGAGCCATGTCAAAGAATGAGGAAGAAGTTCTCATTCCCACCACACACGGTACCTTTTCCTGGTCCTTGGTATAGTGCTAACCCAATTTGTACTCACTACAGGTCATGGGCAGCTTCCTCCCCACTGGGGAGGAAGGTAAGTCATCTCTAGCTTTTCTGTAGACAGAATAGGCAGTTCTGAGTGATGGTACCTGGCCACCCACAATGTATCAGCAGGTACTGGTAGGTCTTGGCTTTAGGTGCATACTTTTCTGTTGCCTTTATCCTGATGGGGTTTTCCTATGTCCATCACTTCATTTGCGGCCCCAGAGAGAGTACACGTAAGGAAACTGGTTCTCCACCAAACATGCCTGATGGTTTCTGCTTTGGCTCTGGGCCACAGTTAGAGTCTCAATAGAAATCTGTGGTTCCTTCTGAGCCTTCCTCACAGATCATCTTCCAAGGTGACCCTTCCTTCCCAGGGCTGTGAATCTGAAGAGTGGCAAGGTGTGTGTGTGTGTGTGTGTGTGTGTGTGTGTGTGTGTGTGTGTGTGTACATATGCATGCAAGTGACTGAGGAAGTCAGGGTTTGACATCTGATGGCTTCTTTGATGCTCTTATGCATTGAGACTGAATCTCTCACTCATCCTGCTCCTCAGATTCATCAAGATTGGTAGGCCGGTAAATTCCAGGGACTGCTCTGTCTCCTCCTCCCCACTGCTGGGATTACAAGTACATGATGCGACATCCAGATTTTTATGTGGGTTCTGGGAACCAGAAAATCAGGCCTTCGTGGTTGTATGGGAAGCAATTTAGCCACTGAGCCATCTCCCTAGCCACAAAAGTAGAACAGCTGAGCTGTGTTTTATTTTCCACCCAATACCTTCTTTATATTTTAAAAATTGATGCATCTTGTAGGGAGTTAAATCCACTGGGTATTGATGAACCATCACATTTTCATGCAATTGGCACACATGCGTATATACGGTACAGGTTTAGGATTTCAATATCTAGTTTCTATTTGGAGGGAATACTCTGGTCTTTATTTCTTTTAGGGTATGTTAGTCCCCACTACTCTTGTATTTAGCCACTGCCCACACAGGACACGGTCTCATACGGTAGACCATACTGACCTGAAATTCACTCCTGCAGCCCAGACTCACCTTGAATGCCCAGGGTTCCTCCTGACTCAGCCTCCTGAGTGCTTGGATCACAGGTACATGACACCAACATGCCTTGCTTGTTATGCTACTTTAAAAAGCGCATTACAAGAATGCCAGTTCCTATTTCCCAGAAAATCAGAAAAACATGACATCCCTCAGATGCAGGTGCAAGGAGGAGGCTGAGCTAGGTAGAACTATAATTAAAGGTAATTAACACAAGTAAGACAATATCACATTTGTCTAAGGAGAGTGAGAGAGAGGGAAAAAAACTTTCTGATTAATATTCTCAAATCAAATTCTGGAAGCAATTCTGACTAAATTCACTGCCAATTCTACTTTTATCTTTTTTTGTTAATTTTTTTTTTTTTACTTTAATATGTTTGCATGAGTGTCTCCATGAATGCAGTGTCCATTGAGGCCAGAGGCATCAGGTTCCATGGAGCTGGAGTTACTGATACTTGTGAGCGCAACATGGGTCCCTTACGAGAGCAGTCCGTTCTTTTAACTACTGAGTCATCTCTCCATACCCCACTCCTGCATCTTACACTACCTTCTCAATAGCCCCTGACTGTGTCCAGCTCACCATGCTGGCTTTCTTCTGAAAAAAAAAATCGCACGATGGCTGTGGCCCAGATTAATCAGTGCCTGGATTATCCCCGAACTTAACGGATTTTTGGCCAGCTTGATTTTTGGCATATGCATGAAGTCCTTGATGTCCATAAGGAGGCTGACAACTTAACAAATCAGTAGCTTTTGGGTACTTTGGAAAGGTTCAGAACAGGCCAGCTGCTTGCTCTATTGGAGGTGATGCATGGTTAATTTCTTTATTTCAGCATACTGTACACAGATGCAGCTGGGATGTTAATTTTGCTTTGCTACCAAGAGCTACATGGTATCAGCTATCAGCTGATTTATTTGAAATCCTCCCTGGAATGCATCAGGTTTTTAATTGTTTCCTGAACTTCCAAAACAGAAGAAGAATTGATGTCACCCCAGGCACGCCTGGGCTCCCTGCTGACTGCTGTGGACTCCCGGTGACTTAACTTTCAATTGATACAGATGAGGCCAGTGAGGCAGAGCGGGCAGGTCCACCCTGTGGACCCAGCAGCCCAGTGCTGGATAACAGAGAGGCTGGTGGGGGGTGGCGGATGACCAAACATTTCCTCCTAACAACTCATCAAGTTCACAGCTCTCCTCAACAGATGCAACTGGAGGAGTCCAGCATATATGCCGACAGAAACAGATGGTGCCTCAGGGCAGACCTCTGTTCCTTGCTCTCTGGGTTGTGCTTGGCAAGATTGGGGGATAGAGCTTTTGTGAGCAGGCAGGTGGGATGGAGCCTCATTCTCTAGCAGCAGGTAAAATCCATTTGTCACACCAGCTCTGAGCAGGCTTTCAGCAGGAAACTTAATGTCTGAAACCAATGAGGTATTCTGTCCTGCCATGGAAAGGAGGCAAAGCAAAGCCTCTGGCAGGCTGTGCCCACCAAAGAAGAAGGAGGACAGGAAGAAGATGGGAGTAGTGGGTTAGAGAGGTGTAGGGAGACCTGACCAAGGTGAAATTAGAGGTGGGCCGGCTCATGTCTTTAAAGGCTTTACTTATTATTACAGTGTGTGTGCATGTGTGCATGCATGCATATGTTTAGGTGTCATGGAGTATGTTTGGAGGTAGGGGGATGTAAGTCTATCTCTCCTTCCACCATGTAGATCCTGAAGAATTTAACTCCAGTCATTAGGTTTGCTGACAAGGGCCTTGACAGCTGAGCCACCCCATCGGCCTGACTGGCCTCAGTAATTCTCTTTCAAAACAAGATGGCGGATAGACCAGGGCAGACACAAAACACACACTTCCTTTTCAATTCTTTCAGGGGGAGAACTGCCACCACACCACTCCCACAGTCATCACTAAAATCACCCAACCTAGTTACCCCTTCGTCCCCTCCCCGAAAATGCTGGAGGAAAGTGTGTTTTCTTTCTCTGATCTTGAGTACCAGCAAACCCCATGAACACAACCATTACACATTCACTATGTCTGCAGCACAAACAGGCACATCAGCCATAACTTTCCACCGGCTCCTACACCGAGTCCTGCTGGGTTCCGTGGCAGAGAGGAGGTTTTTACGATCAGGCCTTCAGCTGCCAGGATCCCACCTTCATAAAGAAGAGATTTTTTAGTTCATTCTGTCTATTTATTTTGTGTAGAGAAATCAAGAGCAATAAAGCATGAAGACGTTCACCCCACTTTATTCCATCTCACACTTTTGTCAACTACGCTTTATCGGGTCTGGGAATGAATTTTTAATATCGTGCCACAAAATGCTTCTGGTCTTCTATCATGTGCCGGGGCGCTATCAATCTGATCACACTTGGGACTTCTGAGTGATACTGAGCACCGGAGAAAACAGCTTTAAAGTTTAGTCACTCTGATGGAATGTAAAAGCTTCTATCAGTGACAGTTTGACAGAGAAAGCTGTTTTCCTTTCCATTTCACAGACTTCCACGTATGAACGGCATGAAACATGTCAGGACTTTCTCTGCGTCTACGAAGACGGAGCTGGCATCTGCTCCCAGTGGGAACCCCTTTCTAACCAGCAATACTATAAAATTTCATGATTCTGGATTCTGAGTGACACTCGAAAGGGCAGGGAGGCGGTGTTTACTAAATTTTATAGAGCGACATCAATTGCTTGTCTTAGCACATAAATATAGTTTCATGGTATGCAATGCTACCTCAGGCATCTTCCCTTTCTCTGTCTTGGAAAACAAAACAAAACACACACAGAACACAAGCTTTCTGTGTTAACGGAAGGGATCTCCGCTTTCCGGCTGTAGATGGGAGATATCTTCCATTTGCACCTTCTTCTGAACTACATTCATCCCCTGACTCCTTCAGGAAGTTTGCGGGCATACTAAGGAAGTTCCCACCAACTCCACATTCACTATGTACATTTTCTCCATAACTGATGGTCTTGTTTCTGAACATGTTGGTACTGTTTGAGTCCTTCTGGATTGAGGTAGAAGTAATAGCCAGAGAAGAATCTAGGGAAACCCTCCCAACCCAGTGGTTTGAGTTTGGTGATTTCCTTCCTCTGGGCATCATCTGAGAGGAAAAAAAAAAAGATGAATCACACTGCCTCAGCAACCTAGGGCAAGGGACAGCTGAATCTGCAGGTGCCATGCTGTTACAGTGACGTCGATTCTTTTTAGTTTCTGTGGTGGCCACTGAACCTAGAGTCATGAGGACATTGAGCACTGAGCTACACTCTGGCTGAGTGTTCTGCCACTGAGCCACACACCCAGCCTGTCATTTGGGTTTGCTGGTACTCTGTTATCATCACAGGAAGGAGGCACTGCATTTATGTGTGAAGACAAACAGTTCCCCAGTGTGTGAGCATGCACTATGGCCTCCTCTGAGCTGGGTGGAGGTAAGACTGGCTCTACAGGAATATGCAAACTATGGTGAGGAGCCCCTAGAAACAATTCAACAACCTAGGGTTTAACCAGTATCTTACACATGAAAAGCTCAAATTCAGAGTGTGGGGGATGGTCTTGATTTTTAGCTGATATAGGATGCCCATTTTTGGTGATACCATTGCCTGGGAAGGTGGTCCTGAACTGTATGAGAAAGTTAGCTAAACATGAGCCTCTGAGTCAGTAAGAAGCATTCTTTTCTTTTTTTAATTTTTCAAGACAGGGTTTCTCTGTGTAGTTCTGGTGCCTGTCCTGGATCTCACTTTTTAGACCAGGCTGGCCTCGAACTCACAGAGATCTACCTGGCTCTGCCTCCCGAGTGCTGGGATAAAAGGTGTGAGCCACCACTGCCTGGCAATAAAAAGCATTCTTCCACAGTTTCTGCTTCAAGTTCTTGGGTGAGTTCCTGTCCTGACGTCACTCAACAATAGCCGGCGACCTGGAAGTGTAATCCAAACAGGCCCTTTCTTTCCAGGGTTCTTTTCAATCAGAATTTTTTTTTTTTTTTTTTTTTTAAATCATACCAACACAGATCACATTAGAGCAATCTGATTTAAAAAAAAATTTTTTTTGGACGGAGTCTAGACTTGAACTGATTTTTAAAAAACTCTCTCTCTCTCTCTCTCTCTCTCTCTCTCTCTCTCTCTCTCTCTCTCTGTGTGTGTGTGTGTGTGTGTGTGTGTGTGTGTGTGTGTGTGTGTGTGTGTGTGTGTGTGTGTGTGTTCTGACAGAGTCTCCACCTCTCTGGGATTACAGGTGGGCACCATCAAAGCTGGTTTAAGGAGGTACTGAGGACAGAACCCGGGGCTTTGTGTATGTTGGGTAAATGCTCAACTAACTGAACCACGTCTCTAGCTCCTAGCTGTACATTTTAAATATGTCCTCAATGGAGTCTTCTCATTTCTGTAATACCCAGTGCCCACTCAAAGTTTGGGGCACCCACTAAAATTTAGGGGTGAGGGACAGATTTCCACTTGAGTTTTACATGGTGTTCTCAAATAAGAAAAGCCTGGCTGTGTTAGAACAGGATGGATGAAATACGTAGAAGACATTCAGAATCTGTTTCTTAAAAACGAAACAAAACTCTCCTAAACTGCTTTTCATGTCACTGAGCCTTCTGGATCAGTTCCTACTTCTTGTTTTCAAACCTGGGTGTGAATGTTTTCAAGTCTTCCTCCAAATCAGTTCTGTAAGCAGCAGGCCGGAAGTCTGACGGCTTTCATCTCCTTCCAGACTCTCTCTCTAAACACAAGAGTTGATCTGAAAGGACTGAAATTTCCACCCACATTCAATATGACCCAAGTGTCCAGAATACAAACCAAGTTGCAATGAATTTGGTATCAAAACATCTTGCCAAGTTCTCCTTATTTATTCTTTTGTGGCTGTGCTTGGTCGAGAAGACCCCATAAGAAACCAGAGAGATGCCCCAACCCTCACCGTCTTAATGCAGATTGAGGTCCTAAGACTCCAGTACTAGGGTGACTTTTGGATTGGAGGGTCCCCTCTGGGAAGCAGATCCTGGCTGTGGTAGGCACACAGGTGCGACCAGACATCTGATGATCTTTTCCACTTTGTATCAACACAAAGTCCTAGGAGGATGGCATTTGAATTAGCAACCCTGGCCTGGTGATGTGTCTCAGGAGATAAAGGTACTTGCCACCAAGTATGAGAACCTGGGTTCAATTTCTGGAACACACACTGGACTCCCAGGATTTCCTTAGTTATGTCTTTGCCTGGGGTGGAGATGTCAAGAAATGGCCAACGATTTGTTCCTGGGGTGTCAGAAATCCCCACACCCTTCTTTTCATTTTGTGACTGAAGATTATGTGGAGACCATGTTCTTCCAAGGTGGCTTAGTATAATTCTGCTTGTAAACAAAGAGCTAGAAGGCTTTTTTTTTTCCTATGAAAAAAAACAGGTGCCAGGCTCACTCAGCAAGCCCCGATAGTCCTCTAAATGCCTTGGAGGAGGTAGCTCAGTCACAGTATTATTTTAATGTCGCCCATTATCTTCATGGGAAAAACACATAAAAATCCAAACAAGAATGGCTGGGTGGCGGTGGCGGTGGCGGCACACGCCTTTAATCCCAGCACTCGGGAGGCAGAGGCAGGCGGATCTCTGTGAGTTCGAGGCCAGCCTGGTCTCCAAAGTGAGTTCCAGGAAAGGCGCAAAGCTACACAGAGAAACCCTGTCTCAAAAAACAAAACAAAACAAAAAAATCCAAACAAGAGGTGATCTTTATGTACACGCAGGAGAAAGCATGTTTGCTATGAAACCCATTCATCCTGATTATAACAAGAACCAGCTTGGAGGATCATCTACATGCTGGGCACTATAACAATACCTTTGTATCTTATGTCTAAAAGAACTTTCAGTAGGTGGCTGTCGTCATCCTCCCTTTACAATAGGAAATGGGAGTTTAGAGAGGGCAACCAAATACAGCCTTTATGTCTGCCTTTCACACAGGAACACAAATTCTCTCTACCCTGATAACCCACAAGACTCTGGATACTTACGAGTATCCTTCAATCTTCTCTTCCTTCCTCCTCTCCCTCCCTTCTATTTTCCCCTTGCACACTGTCTCTCTTGTAGGGAGTATAGGGTCTCATGTAGCTCAGGTTATCCCCACATTCACGATGTAGCCAAGGATGGCTTCGCACTCCTTATCCTTCTGTATTCACCTCCAAAATGCTGAGATGATAGGTGTTTTGTATGCAGTGCTGTGTTGGTGGTGGGACCCAGGATTTTGCATGCCAAACAAGCAATTTACCAATTGTGCTACAAACCACAGCCCAACCTCTTCCTTTCTTGATGTCGGAGTATCCTTACAGGAACAAGTAAGGTCACTTCTGAGTCTGTTCCAGGATAATAATGTAGGACTCTGGTGTAACTCCCTTCCTGAGCTACAGTCACTGTGGAGTTCCACCAGTGTCAGAGTGGCTGACCTTTATCACAGTGCCACCAAGGACTGGGCTTCTGTGGCTTCTCAAATGGCATCGCTGGGTATTTCTTTCCTTCCTAGGCTGATATATGTATTTATCCACTTGTTTTCCTTTAGATAAGATTTGTCAACTGCTGGTTCTGCCCTCTTTTCGAGGTATGGCATTCCAAAATATAGACTGTATGTCTGTTCCTTTGAGGGGAGCAAGGACCCAAAAGCAGTGATTTTTATTGTAAATTTATTATTATTATTATTATTATTATTATTATTATTATTATTATTTGAGAGGATGTGCACCCATTATGTATGTGCATAATATAAATGTCCTGGTGCTGTAACAAGCATGAGTTGGGGTCAGAAGACAATGCTATGGAGTCCTCTCCTACTTTAAAGTGGGCTGCAGCGACCCACAAAGATCACTGGGTTCGCACACCAAGTACCTTCACCCAACTGAGTCATCTCCCTGATCCTATACTGATTTAAAAAAAAAAACCCAACTCAATAAAACTCTTCTATTTGTGCTGAGCTAACCATGTGTAAAGAAGGGTCATGGGCCCGTTAGAAACCTGGAGGATGGGAAGTATGCTAAAAGCTGTCAGTCTCTGGACCACGTCCCTGAAAGACTCTGGAGAGGAGGATTTGATGGAGTAGGGAGCTCACTGACCTGTCAGATCCACGTGGGGGACATGACTGCTCAGTGAGCGAGCCTGCGGTAGCATGCTTTGCTGCTTGCAGAACTTTCTAGAAGTTATGAGGCAAACCTTGGGTTGGAGGGAGGACGGCCTCCTGTACCTTTCTCCCTTGATCCTGGACCTTTCAATAGTAACCTGGGTGTTACTATTGAAGAGGGCTTTCTCCCAGTTTCCCCTCTCAGTCTGTTTCCACTCAGCTTCCCTGTGACAGCCCTGCTAATGTATCACGGATATTCTCTTGCTTTAGGCTCCGAGTTCAGACACACAGCTGCAGAGCCAGCACAGAGCCTGCCGTCCTTCCAGACACAGCTCCCACCATCCCTTCCTTTGGCTCTCACCATCTTCCAGCACCTACTTTGGGAATGTGATTGTCACAGACACCAAAACCAGTGGCTCTTCGCCATGTGGTCACCTGGGGAAACTCCTACCCCCAAACAACAGCAGAGCACTGTGGGAAGGACACAAGTGTGAAAGGTGAGCACCACGGGGAGTGGGGGAGAGGGAGGTGTTCTAGGAATAAGATCCCCAGGCAGGTTCTGTGACTCCTCTCTGCACCTCGGAGGCCTGCTTCTCTAAACCTTGACATTATTTGTGAGGTCCCATCTCTCCTTCTTCCATTTCTCATTAAATTGGTTACCTAGGTCCTTGCTGACTGCTTATCAGAAAATGCCTCCCATATCTGATTCTCCCCCTGCACTCCCATGGCCCCCAACCTCATTATCTCCTGCTGGGGTTGTTGTTGCGATTGCTGGCTGGTGGTTCTGAACCTCCAGGCTCTCTGGGCTCCAATCCATCTTGCACAGCATTGCCAGATTAACCTCCTAAAGCGGTGCTTTCTCAACTTGGGCGCACATTAGAATCATCTGGGGAGCTTGTTAAAAATACAGATGCCTTGACCCCAGCCTATAGACTAGGATTGAGTGGGTGTGGGAGGGGCCCAAGGTGCATGTGGGTTTTTTTTTTTTAACAAGCTCCCAGGTGATTCTGATAAAGGCAAAGTTTTAGAGGAAGTAGCATCCAGGGCTCCCTCCAGGGGAAGATGGTCCTTGAGGCTTGTCACAGTCACACAGGATGCTGATCACAGTTTGCTGCTGCTAGGATTTTCCCAGGGGTGCTCTCTACCTCTTCTTGACCCAGGTCATTCCAAATGATGCATGTCTCCTGCAAATCCCACCTTCTCCACCCCATCCAATACCTGCACCCACTGCAGCCGGGAAGATCTGGGAGAGAGGATCCCAAGGTTGGGTGTGATATACCACAGGGCTGGGGAGATGGCCGAGTCAGTAAAGTGCATGCTGTGCAACGGAGTTTTCTCGCCCAAACTCACGTTAAAAAACCAAAAGGCCCAAACCATGCATACCTGAAAACACTTGTAATCTCAGCAATGTGACGGTTGAGACAGGTAGGATCAGCCCCAGGGATCCCGGGCTAGCTAGCCCCCAGTGAGTAACACACACTGTGTCAAAAAATAAGGTGGGTGGTACCTGAGGAATGGTACCTGAGCTGTCCTCTGGCCTTCACAGGCAACATGCATACCTGCATATACATATTCCCTCCCTTACCTTCTCTTTCTCTCCCTCTTCCTCTCCCTCTCTCTTACACAGACACACACACAGAATTCAAGACACCAACATGAGATACCAGTAGTTTTGATGGGTTTTTCCCTCTTTGCTTGTTTTAGTGTTCTTGTTTGTTTTGAGACAGGGTCTCACTATGTATATCTGGCTGGCTTGGAACTTGCTGTGGTCTCATGCTGGCCTTGAACTCAGAGAGATCGATCTGCCTCCTGGGTACAGGGATCAGGCTGCATCTACTACTCAGACAGTTACTGAGAATCAGACACAGGTTCCTATGACTCTCAGTCCTTGGCTCTAACTAAAGCTGAGCTTTGACTGACTCAAGGAATACAGACACTGATTCCCTGGTCCCCTCCAGTTGAAATATCCCTAAGCTAGCTCAGCAGGGGTGAGGAGAAAGACCCTGGCCTTGATGCCCAATGGCCTGGGGTTGGTCCCTGATACCTACAAGGCTGGGATGGGGAGCTGAGAGGGACTGACTCCTACAAGTTGTCCTCTGGGCTGTGACGGCCACCCCTCCCAAACAAAACAAAACAAAACAAACAAAACAAACAAAACAAAACAAAACAAAAAAAGCAACAACTGTGAAAAAGGTTTTAAAAGCTCAACATGCTACTTTTGGTTTTCTCCAAACTTAACTTTGAATAACCTGCTGTGGCCCTGAAGGCTTAGCGATAGTCAATCAATACATACATGCTGTGTGTGTGTGTGTGTGTGTGTGTGTGTGTGTGTGTGTGTGTGTGTGTGTGTATAAAAACCATAAGGGAGGTAGGAGAAACCACTTCTGGCTGCAACACATGATTGTGTGTGTGTGTGTGTGTGTGTGTGTGTGTGTGTGTGTGTGTGTGTGTGTGAAGAACTAGGTCCTCATGAGGACAATCAGTATCTCATCTCCATTTAAGGAGATTCTTGACACACTTGAGCTCACTGCCATAGCAACAGGAGATGCTGCAAAATGACTCCTACAGTGCCAGCGCACACTGCATTCAGCTTATGCAGTGCTTTTTTTTTTTTTTTTTGGTATGTCCCATGTCCATGCATGTTCAAGTGTCTGCATGTGCACATGGGAGACAGAAGACGACTTCACCTGTCATTCCTTACAGTGCTGCCCATCTTGACTTTTGGGACGAGGTCTCTTATCGGCTTGGAGCACACTAAGGAGACTAAGACTGGTTGGCCGGTGAGCTCCAGGGAGATGCCTGTCTCCTTCCTATCCCCTAAGCACTAGGATTAAAGATGTGTGCAACCATGCCTAGCCTTTCTACATGGGTGCTGGACATCCAAACTCAGGTCCACATGTTTGCAAGACAAGTCAGTGACTAGGTCATCTCCTTAGCCTGCCTTTCCATTTATTTACAGTTCTCTATCAATAGTACTATGCATGAGCTTTGTAGTCATTTGAAAATGTTGACTTTATAGACTGTGTGTATTCTGTGACAGCAAACATAGCACACTATATATACACATACACTCTACATTCATAACATTTTTTTCCCTTCACATTTCCACATTTTTGCAGGGACTGCCTACAGGTTCTGGATCCCTACAACTCTCCCCTGTGCTCCTGAGGGGTCAAGTGTTATTGGCTGCTGTGGCAATGAGAGGGGATGTGATGAGCCACTCAAATGGTAAGCAGCAAGACTTGTGGATCTGTGTTCCTCACCAAGTCCCTCATGGGAGCTCTACTGAATGTGTTCAGAGAACTGGTGCTTCCCCAAGAAGGAATGTTCTACGCAGTCAAGACTTAAAGGGAAACTTCTAGTCACTCAAGAGTAGAAAAGATGGAGAGAACACCTCTCACATGGGAAAGGCTTTCAGACTTGGAAACCGTCTAAGAGTGTCTCCATTTACTCTAGAACTGAGACTGAAGAGGGCACATGTGAGAATTACACCAGAAGACATCCCAGAGTCTCCTAGGCAGCCTCTACCAACCTAAAGGCTGGCTAAGACAGGTTGTGCATGGAATTGCATAATACTGAATATCAGTAAATAAGATTGAAAAAATGAATTCAAAGTGGGTCAGAAATTTAAGTGCAAAGAAAGTTAAACCATGCCCAGAGAAAAACACTGGGGACACCCTTTGAGTCTGGCCAAGATGTGCTGCCAGAAGTATAATATATAAAAGAAAGGAAGGGTGAATTGAGCTTCATTAAAATTAAAATATTCAAAAACAATAGGGCTGTGGTGGTGCACGCCTTTAATCCAGCATTTAGGAGGCACAGTCAGGTGGCTCTCTGAGTTCGAGGCCAGCTTGGTCTACAGATTGAGTTGCAGGGTACACAGAGAAACCCTATCTCCAAAAAAAAAAAAAAAAAAATTAATGAAAAACACTATCAAGCAAATGAAAAGAAGCCACATGTCAGGAGAAAGATATCTGCCAAAGGCTCACATGTATATTTATGCATGAAGAGCTGTATACAGGACATGATAGGACTCTGGCAATCATGATTCCCCAGAAGCTGTGGTCACTGGCACAAGATCAAGTCAGTCAGTCAGCATTCTAGCCTGCAGCAGGGAGGCGCTTATGAGTCCCCAACCCTAACTGAGGTGCTCCCGCGAGCTATGGCTTCTGGGGGAGAAAACCCATTTTCTTTAGGGGTTTGGTCCTTAGGAGGCTGACCATGCTCCGGTGGATAGCTTGGTACACACTGGACTTGGTGGGTGATGAGAGAGAGAAGAGGGGGAGAGGAACATGAATTTGGAAGAGGGGATAAGGAGGTAGGAGACAGATCTGGGAGGAATTAGGAGAAGGAGTGGGATTAAGATCAAAATAATTTTTATGAAATTATCATAGACTTAAGAACATCTATATATATTAAAACAAAAGATTTACACATGCTGAGAATCATCAGGGATACGGGTCTGTAATTATCCTTTTTTTGTTGCGACGATCTGGCTTTGGTCTCTGGCTGACACTAAAGCTGGTAATGTTCTTCCTTTTTCTATTTTACGGAACAGTTTGAGGAGTAAGCAGGGTAGTATTTTGAAGGCCTGGTAGCACCCACCAGTGACGACGCCTGAACCTAAACTTTTTAGTGGGCAAACCTGTCATGGCTGTTCCAACCTTACTACTAGTTCCAGATTCCCTTTAACTAGCTTCTCTCATCTTTGTTTAGTTATGGGAGGACATAAACACCTAGAAATTCATCTATTTCTTCTATATTTTCCAGCACGTGTGCACATATATATGTATAATGTGTAAATGTGTATCTATCTGTTTCCTGTAGTTTTAAGGTGAAACAAGGCCAATAATAATAATAAAAAACCCCATAAACATCTGTATTTAAAACAAATCTAAGCATTACAATGATGACATATTTAAACAAGTATTAAATAAAATACACTCGATAAAAAGCTGAGATGATGAGCTAGGTGCTACAATAGGCACTGGTAGTGGAAAGCATCACTTGAGTTTCAAAGCAGCTGAGGCAGCAAGGGAAGACCTTGTCTCAAAAAAAGAAAGAAAGAAATTAAAAAAAAAGAGCTTGTAAGGTGAGGTCCCCCAGTCTAGAATGCTAATTAAGGGTCTGAGAGCTGGGAAAACATAGATTGCCAGCAGCTCTGATCCTTGAAAACACACACACACACACACACACACACACACACACTCACACTCACACGTATATGTATATGTATATGTATATGTATATGTATATGTATATGTATATGTAGGTTTTTTTTTTTTTCCATCGAACACTACAAAGTCATCAAACACTGGTAACAGTGGAAGCAATCCCTGAGGAGACATCATGATTCATGCTGACCTGCTAGTCATGCAGCTGGTTTGGGGGACAACTTGAAAAGCACTAATATCACCAAGAGGCCAGGAGAGTTACTCTTCCCATGCTCACAACAACCATAGACTCCAGCCACAGACACAAGACACATGGTGCGTCTGTTTCCTGCCTCTCTCAGTAAGATTGCATACCACAGACAATCCTAGCCCTGATCACAGGTCCTGGTGGGCAAACAGAGTGGACAAGCAGTAAAGAATGGAGTTCAGGCTTTAAAGATGGGACGATGTAGGTTTAAATATTAGGTTATTTTTTCATCTGTGACCTGAGTGAGCATTGTGGAGATGGCTCAGTGGGCAAAGTGGTAAGCATGACGTTTTAGTTTGATCCTTACAGCCGCATTAACAGCAGCAAAGGTCAGACATGACACAGTGTACTTGTAACCCCAGTGCTAGGGATGTAGAAACAAGAGGATCCCTGGGCTTCCCTTACTAGCCACACAAACCTACTGGATGAGTTCCAGATCAGTGAGAAACCCTTTCTCAAAACAATGTGGATGAGGCCTGAGGACTGACAGCTGAAGTCACCCTTCAGCCTCCACATGCATGAGCTCACGTGTGAACTTGCACAGACGGACACACACAGTGATCTGAGCAAAGGTGGGTTTGAACTCCCTGAACCCAGTTCACTTCGCTCAGATGAGATCCCACCTTTTTTTTACGACCTGTTTATACACACAGCAACTCTTCACCTGGTGATACTTCTATCATTAGAGAAACTACATGGTACAGATCCACTGATCGCCACAACAAACCATCATCTCCGGCTACACCAGAACTCAGTTCCCATGCTGTTTCTTCTTCTCCCCAACTTGCTCACCATACAGGCTCATCTCCTGGATGCCACCAAGAACCAATGATCTGGTAGTTGTAGAAGTGTGTCTGACCCCTTCAAGGCTGCTACAGGTCATCATCTACTGTACTCACATCTACAGAGACCTACGTTCCTCAGGGGAAAGATGGCATTTGCAATTATAGTTGGCCAAAGCAAAATAAATGGCTGTAGTATATCACAGTTCCATTTACCTGTCAAAACCTGGGCATCACGTGAGCCCAGTACAGGATAATTAAGACACACTCTACCATGCGAGGCCTTTAAATTTGTTTATTTGTCTGTTTATTTGTGTGTTTGCGTGTGCAGTTGTGTAAAGATGTATAGAGATCAGAGAAGGATACTGGGGGGGTCTTGCTCTATTGCTTTCCACTTTGTTTCCTTGAGACAGGGTCTGCCACAGAACCTGGAACTCAGAGGGCATGCAGCAAGCCCCACTGATCCTCTAGTCTCCACCCACAATACTGCTTGTGTTGTAGGCCTGTCTGGCCATGTCTAGCCTTTTATGTGGGTTCTGGGGATTTGAAGTCACATCTTTATGCTTGTATAGCAAGCAACCTAACTCACTAAGCCATGTGCCCAGCACCCAGATTAAAACTTTGTTTTAAATTAGTGTGCGTGCATGTGTGTGTGTGTGTGTGTGTGTGTGTGTGTGTGTGTGTGTGTGTTTCTGTGCATGCATGCCCACATGTGCCATGCTCAGGGACACATGTGTAAGTCAGAGGACATCTTGAAAGAGTTGGTTCTCTCTTTCCATTAAGTGGACGCCAGGAATCAATCTTAGGTTGTCAGGCTTGACATCAAGAGCCTTAAACCTCTGGGCCCCGGCACACCGGTCTTTGTTGTTGATGTTCTGGGTATGGCATTCTGGTCCAGCACATTACTGGCGGAGTCATCTCCCCAGCCCTTATTATTAATATAGACATTGACAACAGTATGTGGGCACAAAAGCAACCACGAGGCTTGGCCATGCTTTGGATGAATGCCAACAGCGTATGACCAGCAACACATGTGTGTGTGAAAGCATACATGTGCGTACACAGGCACACATGCCAACGTCAGGCACATTCTTGAGGTAATGGAAAAATAGCTGTCCTTTCAAAACAACTGGGAAAAACCTCAGGGAGACAAGTATCAAGCAATGAGGCCATTTGTGAAGCAGCTTTGAGAGGCAGCTGCCGATGCCTGAGTGAATAGAACAGGTTCTCAACCCTGGCTTTTCTTCTCTGTTGAAAAGATGTCAAGGTGAATCCAGAAAAACGCTTCAAGCAGCTGCTTGCCTTGAGGTGTCACGGGCTCACCCTCTGTCTGTTTTTGATAAAGAGACAGCCCCAGTGCAAGAACAGAGCAGCAAAGTGGAGAAGAAAAGAGACAAATTGGATGCTCTACAACCAGGCTTTCAGAGGAGACAGGCATTCAAGGCTGAACTGGGGGGGGGGGGGGCTGCACATTACAGAAACCAAATCCTCTCCGAAGCAGGAAACATTTGTCTCATGTTTTTTATTTTTTATTTTTTGCATGGGGAAGCTAGATGAGAACAAGGAAAGACAAGAGCAGGAGCCCAGCCCACCACTACCTTTAAAATTGTGTGTGTGTGTGTGTGTGTGTGTGTGTGTGTGTGTGTGTGTTACTTGTGTCTCTGTGTGGGTAGGTACCCAAGGAAGCCATCAGAGAGCATGGACATCTTGGAAATGGAGTTATGGGCAGTTGTTAACTGTTCCACAAGGATGCTGGGAACGGAATGCAGCTCCTCTGCAAGAGCAGTAGGGAATCTCAGCGGCTGAGCCATATCTCCAGCCCCCCCCCCCACTTCCTCCTTTATGGTTTTATGTGCTATCCTTTCCACACCAGGGCCCAAGAAGGTGAAGGAAGGGTATCACGTGTGGTACAGCCTGCCCTGGACGACTGAATGCTGAAGGAGACTGTCTTCTTCGCTTTCTTCCATTCCGAAAAGCCAACAGTCCACCAGACTACTTCTTGGGACTTCAAAAAGTGTCAAGGGAACTCCAGGATCATGTTTCAGGACACACATAAGCCTGTGGGGCAGATGAACCCCCCCCCCCCAAGGCAGGATTCTGAAGTTGGCTACTCTGGTGAGGACTGCTGGCTGGCAGGACGTCCTTGTGCTTCTCTTCCCGGTCAGTACACATGTGCACATGTGCTGGGAAACTCCAGAAACGAGTTCTCAAAGAAGCTTACTCACTAAGGAAGAGTGCTACCTAGACCAACTGAGATAGGAGAGGAGAAAGCCCAGAGGAGGTGAGAACCAGCCTGGAGGACAGGGATGAGCAGCAGCCTCTGTTGGGAGGAGCTGAGCTCCACCCAAGGGCTCCTTGGTGGTGACAACAGCTGTCGTGGCAAACCTTGCCACGCATTCTCCATGGTTCTGAGTCACCCAGGAATTAGTCTCTTCTCTAACCCCACCCCAAAAACAAGAAACTGAAAATCTCACATCAGGCATGTCTTTGGAAGAGTAGATGGTCTCTAAAGATTCCAGGAAGAGAGCTACGATAATGGCTCAGTGGACAAAGTATTTGCTGCACAGGCTTCAGGACCCAATTTGCTCTGTATCCAAGGATGACCTTGAATTCCTGATGCTCTGGCCTCTACCTCCCTAGTGCTGGAATGACATGTATATGCCACCATGCTCTGTTCATGGAGTACTTTGGGGATGGACCCAGGGCTGTACATCCTAGGTGAGCACTCTATTAACTGAACTCCATTCCCTGCATGCCAGAATGTGTGTTCAATCTCAAGAACCCAGGTAAGTGAGCTGGACACTGGGGTGTGTCCTTGGAATCCCAATGCTAACATGCAATGCTGTGGGAGCTTCAGCTATGGCTCCATGGCCAAGGAGCCTAGCCTGTCTAAATGATGAGCCCCAGGATTGGTAAGAGACCCCGTCTCAGAAACAAGGTGGAGGCTAAGGAAGACATCTGATGTTGACCTCTGACCTTCACATGCAGGCACATACACCTATGTGTGTACACACACATACACACAATCACTGGGAGATAGCAAGCTGCCAAACAATGGTGGGCTGTGAAAGCTGGAATGTCACCAGACATTCTTATCAGAAGGACCTGCCGCCATTAGCAGGCGGAAGCAGGCGGAACACGCATCAGTTGGTTTTCAAAATATGTTATTTCCAATACTCAACAGATGTTCTTTGAATTCTAATGTGAAAATACAGGCTTTTTATTTTTTTTTTCCCTGACAGACTAAAGTACACTTAATATAATAATCTTGCAAAGTCCAAAGATTATCTCACAGTTTGGAAAATACTATGTTGAGTCATTAGTCCCATGACTCAGTATTTTCAAAACTCACCAGATAAATATGGTATGCTAAGACTTCCTGGTAACGACCTCCTATTTTTGCAAGAAAAAAAACACAGCAAGACTTCCCAGAAGCCTCAATTAAATCTGGAAAATGTTTGTAAGATATTCTCAGGCACAGAACTCGAAACATGCTGAAATGTTTTGGGAGAGCATGGCTCTGGGATGAGTTTATGCTGTCATTCACATAAAAAAAACAAAAACAAAAACAAAACATGGAGCGCCTCCAATGGGTTGGGTAGTACCCTAGGCTGGAGAACTCAGAGTGGGGCAGATGACAGGCCAGGCCTTGCCAGCAGGGAGCTTCTGTCTGTGGGTGTACGGACAGCTGCAGAACTGCAAGGATGAGCTCCTGCAAAGTTGGCAGGGCTGGGATGCCGCAAAGACACCTGACTAGTTCTGAAAGTGATCGTGCAATTAATCAGGTCTTTAAAAAAAAATTCATAGTTTGGGGGCTAGTGAGGTGGCTGATGAGGTACGGGTTTGACATGTGAGTGTGGAAAACCTGGGTTTGATTCCCAGAACTCACGTGTCAAAGGAGAGAGCTGATTCCAAAGAGTTGTCTTTTAATTTCTGCACACTGCATTGCAGGATGTGTACATGTGTGCACGCGCGCGTGCGTGCACATCCACCCTCCCCCCACACGTTAAAAACCACAATTTATTTCATGCACATATGTGTGTACATAGGAATGTATACTCAGTGGAGGTCAGAGGTCAGCCTTGGCTGTCATTCCTCAAGAACGGTCCATCTTACCTTTTTGAGTTAAGGTCTGCCACTGGGATCTGGGGCTCATCAATTCAATTAGACAAGCTCTCCAGTAAGCCCCAGAGATCCACCTGTTTCTGCCTCCTCCATGCTCAGATTATAAGCCTGAGATATTTACAAGCTTGAGTCATTGAACCTGACTTTTTTTTTTTTTTTTCTTAATGTGGGTGCTAGGGATTGAACTAAGGTCCCTGTGCTTAAATGGCAAACTTTACCAACTGAGCTATTTCCCCATCATCTCAATCATATCACAAACTAGTGAAATACCTCCAAGAAGAAGCTTTATCAGGGAAGCTTCTGGTGATATCTGCATAGTGCTGGAACAGATGAGGTCCTCAGGGATGAGGCAACAGGACCAGACCAGGGAGGAAGCAGGGCTAATGAAAGATATGCTGAGTGACAGCAAACGAAATTTTAGATGAAAACTGTGGAGTAACCAACCCAACCCAACAGGACTTGTCCCTGGCTGCCTTTCTAGGTGTGGTGGTGAGTGCCGGTAACCCCAGAACTAGAGCTAGAGGTAGAGGGTCAGGGTTGAAGGTCATCCTTGGATACATACGGAGTTAGAAGCAAAACTGGCCTCCATGGGAGCCTGAGTCAAACAAAATAAAACAAGATGGACACCCATGTGGAGGTGGCGGTGCACACCCAACAACTCACAGTCACAACCTAGAAGCACTGAATGAGAAGGTCATGGAGTAGGGGCCAAGTTTGACTTTCTGGTTTGTTTTGTGTTTTGGGGCAGTACTAAGGATGGAATTCAAGGTCTTATATTTGCTAGGCAGATGTTCTACCCCTGAGCTATGATCCCAGCCTAACAGTGCAAAATTCTAGGCAGGTGCTCTACCTCTGAGCCACATCCCAGAATTGGAGGGATTCTGGGCAAGAGCTTTACCACACCCTCAGCTGCCCAGAATGCATTTACTGTGGCCTCCATGGGACTATGACATACGGCAAAGCCTAAGAACCATTCGTTTTTTTATTACACTAACTGACTGGGACTTCTATCCACACAGAATGCACGATGTGTCTATTACTCAGTATGCTGGTGAGTTTAGGTACACTGGGAGATCAGAGGAACATTTCTGATCAGGTGTATACTTTGGAAAGAATCTATACGTCAAGATGAAAGTGAGGGCTCTCTTTAACTCCGATCCCCTGAGGAAGACCTGGTGGTGATGGAGAGCTATCTAGACTAGGCATGACCCTCTCTGCATCCTTCTTGTTGGCTTCTCCACAACTCTATCTGCAGGCCCTGAAACCCACATGAAGAATTCCAGTCTGTCAACACTACACTCTTTTTTTTTTTTTTGAGGAGTTGCTGGGAAATAGAAAATGAAGTCTTTCACTAACACCAGCCAAACCAACAAAGTGGCTTCCTGATGATGGATTCATGAAAAAATGTAATGTTATGAGAGAAGAGGAGGGTATTTACAGTGTCTGAGCTTAGCAAGGTGGAGCAGAGAGCCAAAGTATGAGTTCTTCTTGGCTCCCCAGGCATGTGGCACACAGAATGTTTCTATAAAGAAAAAAAAAAAAAAGATGCAGATTTGGTTCTGAGTTCAGTGAAATATCACAATTTCCATGGGGCTGTTTTTGAGGCACTTGCCTTTTGGTGCTCGCTAAAGTCACTCCCTTCCTTCCAGCAGAAGGAGAAATGTCATTCCCAGGAAAGACCAGGCTCCACGCCATGCCCTGAACACCACACTGGAGAGGCCAGGCTGGACCAGTCATTTGTTAAACCACTCAAGTTCCCCCAGTGCACCTTCCCTCGTTACGAATTCAATGATTGGCACACCTTTCCTTTCTTAAGCTTACAGAACCAGAGGGAGGACCTAAGCATATCAAACCATAGAAGATCAGGTGACATGGGAAATTACCGGGTAATGGTATATC
Source organism: Onychomys torridus (assembly GCF_903995425.1). NCBI lineage: Eukaryota > Metazoa > Chordata > Mammalia > Rodentia > Cricetidae > Onychomys > Onychomys torridus. The sequence goes on along the minus strand of NC_050464.1, from coordinate 21,412,640 downwards.
TACCTCCAAATCATGGGGACTGCAGAGGAAGGATGGTAGCAGGTCCTCTACCATCCCTTCAACCCTCGTACCTCAGCTGACGAAAAATATGAGTTCATACACCACCATTCAGAACCAACCGTCTTGACGGTAACTGCAAAGACTGTCATCCACCAAGTTCAAGTTTTTATCACCTCTCTGAATTTTACAGAGGTGAAAACATTTATTCTCCCAAGAAATGTAGAGTAGATGACACTGCAGATACACTATTGCTATATTAGGAGATGTGACAATGGAAAGGCCCATCTCCTACTCTGGGGGACCACACGAAACAAGCACATGTAATAACTGCAACGGAAGAAAAAGTGTGAAAAATCCACAACAGCAAGATGGCTCAGCAGGCAAAGCTTGCTGCCAAGCATAATGGCTGGAGTTCCAACCGTGTAACCCAGAGTGGAAGGAGAGAATTGACTCTTGCAAGCTGTCTTTTCCTCCATATCTTCCTCTCCAACACAACACAACACACACAAACACACACACACACACACACACACGCACGCACGCACGCACGCACGCACGCACGCAAGCATGAACGCACGAACGCACGCACGGAATTCTGGAAATCCAAGGGAGCAAGAATACGTATTTTCAAAAGATGTCAAGAAGAAAAAAGAACTTAACACCTAAGAGCTGAGGCAGAAATAAATACCCTACCATGGAGTGTGATGGGTTCCTGAGGCCCCGTCCCTCCCTCCTGAAGATCTATAGACAGTTCATGGTTGGTAGGGAGGGAAGGGGCTCTTATGTTCCCACTCATTTCCAAGGATCTACAGACAATTAGCAGTTGATAGGGGCCTGGGGTATAGGCCCTTCCCTGAGGATTTATGGGTAGTTAAGGCTAGCTAAGGAGAAGCAGCTCATAAGGCTGTGCCCCTTCCTTAGGATCTTACTGACAGTTGATGGTTACTGGGGTGGGATCATTTTATTCAGTGGTGAATAGCTTGTGCTCATGTAAATGAGCCCTCCCCACGCTCCTGTAAGGAGGCCGAAGTAAACTTACTAGTTCACACACAAAATTAAGACATAAAAAGTGGAAGAGGGTGGGAAGAGGAAGGGGATCAGAGGAAGTGGAAAACAGACAAGAGAGGGTTGTGGGTAGTGACTATTATCATAATATGTTCATATACATATACGAAAACATCAACAATTAATATATACAAGTCAAGAGTCATACAAATAAAGGACATCGGTTTAGATTCAAGATCCAGGGTATGTTGGTGCTTGGAACCGAGAAATACAGTAAGGAAGGGCCACGGTTTTGCTTATGCTACAACACAGAGGCTATGGGGGAGAATGAAAAACACAGTTGGAAAGATTTGAGGTGTGGACTCATAACCCAGCTAAGGAGATCAGAAGGGCTTGAGGGATTTGAAATAAAAAAATGTTGATTAGGAAATCAACATAACAAGACATTTGTTGGGGGGGGGGAAACTGAGCCTTGGCAGCCGTGTTAAGATGGAATGGAACAGGGTGAAAAGAAGCGTGTCTGGTGACAGTCTGGAGCACAGGAGTGAAGGCTGGGACTTGGATGGGGGCAAGGAGAAGCCAAGATGATGGATGGAGAGCCTCAGCCAAGATGGAACCCAAGAGCGATTGAGTACGCAATGGCTGTCATCTTTGGCAGGCACGGAGGTGATAGATGTCCGGCTTCCGACGTGGGTTGCACTATGGCAGGAACTCAGGAAGACAGCGTCTGCCAGGGTGTGAGTTCTGTTGTAAGTGATGAGTCTGAGAGCTGGCAGGACATCGGAGTGCAGAAGAGATTCTGGACTTTATCCACACAGAGAGGAACCATATGGCGCTATGAGAATCGAAATGGAGCAAATAGGAAGATGGAGAAAGAAATGGGCAGCTAGATTTGGGAAGGCACTGGACACTGGAGTCAAAGGTGCCAAAGCCAGAGGAGAAAGTGCTTGTCAAAGAGTTCCCTGCCACCTTATAGTCACAGGGAAAGGAAGGGAGAGAACTGAGATTTGGAAATTTAGAAATGCCAGGCGTGGCTTGGGGAGAAAGGATAGTAAACCAAGAAAGGTGGAAACAGGAACCTAGGTAAGCGTCGCAATGGAAGAAAGGCACCCCCAGAAAGCAAACTGCTTCCTAAAGAACTGAGGGGAGAAGGTTGGGGAAAATAGGTAGGGGACTCAACGGGCCGTCAGGAGGGAGGGAGATGCTCAAAGCTGCGAGTGTGGAGTCACTGTGTGTGGAAGAGAGAGCACAGAAACAGAGAAGAACAGGCAAATCCACAGAAGGATGTCTGGAAAGATCAGAAGGCACAAACAAGGAATCACCTAAGAAACAGGGAGGACATGGGATGGGTCAGATGAACGAGAAGAAGGTGCATCTGAGAAGGATCACAGGGAGGTTATGCTTACTCATCCTGCAGGTAGGCTGAGGGCAACACTGTGAGATGGTGGACTGGGGGCTAGAGAGGTGGCTCAGTGGTTAAGAGAGGACACTGACTGCTCTTGTCGAGGATTCGAGTTCATTTCCCAGCCCCCACAACCAGTCTTTCACAGCCATCTGTAACTTCAGCTCCAGGAAAACTGATGTCTTCTTCTGGTATGCATGGGCACCTGTACTCAAGGGTACATACTCAAATGCAGACACACATATACATAGCTTAAAAGAAAATAAATCTTGAGAGGGGGAGGAGAGAGAGGTGGGGGGAGAGAGGGAGAATGGATCTGTATCAAATGATAGGAAGAGTGAAGAACAAAAACAGAGAGCTGGGGAGATGGCTCCGTTGGTGGAACGCTTGCCACATAAGCCTGAACATCCAAGTTTAATCCACGTAGGACACACATAAAGAAGCCAAGTGTGGTGTCCACTTGTTATCCCAGCTCTGGGGAGGTGGAGACAGGAGGATCGCCGGTTCTCACTGGCAAACTGGCTAAGCTAAATTGGTGAGCACTGCCATCAACCTCCAGCCTCCCCGCATTCATACCACACATTTATATTTGCACGTGTGTACACCCATTGTACTGGTTTATTTCTGTCCAGCTGACACAAGTTAGAGTCATTTTGGGGAAAGAGAACCTCAATGAAAAATAATGGCCCTACAAGAAAGGCCTTTGGACAAACATTTTTCAGATTAATGATGTAGGGCAGCCCGGAGCACACTGGAGGCTGTTCATCCTAGGTGGCTTAAGAAGAGATGCTGAGCAAGCCACAAGGAACAATTCAGTAAGAAGCACTCCTCCGTGCTTTCTGCTTCAGTTCCTGCCTTTAGGTTCCTGCCTTGAATTCCTGCCCTGACTTCCTTTGTTGATGAACTATGATGAGGAAATGTAAGAAGAAATAAACCCTTTCCTCCCCAACTTCTTTTTGGTCATGGTATTTACCACAGTAATAAAAATCCCAATTAAAATACTCATGTGCACACAAAAACCAAGAATACAAGCAAGGAGGTATGAATTAATGTTATACAAGGGCAATGTAAATTAAGATGGGGGGAAAAATGGAGTTTTTCTGATCAAAATGGCCTGAAACTCCAGAGCCATGAAAGGATCACTGGACAGAAACACAGATGTGGAATGACATACATACACTGCACTTGTACTCAGTCAGTTTAGAATATTTGAGAGAGGAAACATCCAGAGTAGGGTGAGTCAGGTACAATGATGGAAAGCAGACCAGTGGTTGTTGCTAGGGGCTGGCAGGGAAGGGGGGCTGGGTGTGATTAGCAAGTTTAGGATAGGTAGTTCATTAATAAGGAAGAAATAAAGAAAAGAGAAAAGCGTGTTTCCTTGTCATCGATGCAAATGTTCAGGAATTAAATAGCGTTGATAGTCATTTGAATATACTAACAGTCACTCAACTGTGTGTTTTTAAAAGGTGAACTTTATGGTATGCAAGCCATCTCTCAATAAAACCATTTTCCAGAAAAATAATATTCCAGGGGTAGAATTTATGAACGTGTAAGTGTTCTGAATGAATTTTCTTTCCATACATAAATTTTTTTTTCAAGGCGCTTGAAGGCTCCTCAGAACATCCATCTAACACACAGTGACGTTTTAAAGACAGCCTGTCTGAGAAGGAGGAGTCTAGCAGACACACTGGGCTGAGTTTCACCAGGCAGAATTTTAATCAAAACCGCACCCCAACAAGTTGCACTTATGTCTGGTTGCTTTCCAAACAAATACCAACTCTTCCGACTCTACCATGGGCCACAAAGCCTCCAGTATCAAAAGATAGGACAGTCTCTCTAAGTCGACGGCTAAGGAGGTGGTTCAGTGTGAAAGGATGCTTTGCGTGAGGACCTGAGTTCAAATCCCCTGTGCTCACATAAAAAGCTGGTTTGGGTTACAGTGGCTTGTAAGCCAGGCATTGTATGAAACAGAGAGAGGAAGATGAACTTAAAAGGTCAACTTTATGGTATGAAAAATAAAGTTATTTTCCTAAAAAATAGTATCACAGGAGTAATAAATGTACTAAGTGAATTTTCTTTCCATACATAAAGTTTTTGGAGCTTTATCTATGGGACTTGCTGGCTGCCCGCCTGGCCCCAGCTTCAGTGAGAAACCCAGTCTCGAGGCCACAAGGAGAGTGCTAGCCCAAGGCACTTGATGTCCTGTTCTAGCCTCAGCACAGGAGCTGGCAAGTGGAAACACACACATGCATACACCACACAGACAAACTCAAGAAATACGAATAACGGAGAAAGAAGGAAAAGAACACCAAAGTATGTTTTAGTGAAACTTTCCGAGTTGGCAATCAGCTGTGTCAAAAGCCTCCATACTGCTGAGCAGACACCCCAGAACACACAGCAGCTGCTAGAGGAGATGGCAGCTACTGCAGGGGTGTGAGGAGACCCAAGTCCCTCACAATGATGGCTCTGAGCCAGGCCATCCGGAGTGCAATTCGCTCAACTCTAACTGCTACATCTCACAGTCCTAATGGTCTGCTTCATGATTCCCCTAGTTAAGAAAATCTTAGGTGTCATGTGGACATTTTATTATTTTTCACTCTGAGCTGTATAAGACAAGGTGAGCTGAGGAAAAGCGAACAAGCAAGCAAGCATGGGTGTTCTTCGCATTCAGTGCTCCAGCCTGGATATATCACGTGACCAGCTACTTCAAGCTCCTGGTGCTGTGACTTCCTCACCAGGACAGAATGACTGTAACTGTGATCCAAATAAACCCTTAATTCCCGAAGTTGTTTTTGTCGAGGTTTTTCACACACACACACACACACACACACACACACACACACACACACACAGACCTGCACGTGCACACACAGGGAACTAGGAATTGAGGTAAAGCTTATGATGAGTCAGTTGCTTGGGAGATCAGCAACACTGGTCATGGAAAATGAGGAACGTGGACCATAACTCTGAACAAAGATAATCTTTTGGGGACTAGTACAAAAGGCACCATCAGCACTCTACTTCTGGGGACTCTGGGAAGGCTTGCTTTCTGTGAGCAGTGTGGTGACAGACTTCTCCTTCATGTCCTTGGCAGATAAGTGAACTTCCTTCCCACAATCAGGCTTGTGGTACCAAGCCCTATGGCACTTGGCTCATGGGCTTTAGTATCGGCCACTTCTTTCCGTGCTGGGAACAAACACCTGACAAGAGGGTCCAGGGTTTGAGACCATAGAGTGCATCATGGTAGGAAAGGCATTGTTGCTGAGAGTGACCAGCTTGCTCACATCTGGGTAGAGCAGGAACCAGAGACAGATGGATGCCGGCGTTTATGTTATCTTCTCTTCCTTCCTTTTTATCCAGTTCCGGATCACAGCCTATTGTAGTGGTGCCGCCAACATGCAGGTGGGTCTTCTCTACCATCCTCTATTAAGGACCTCTGGAAATGGCCTCCACCGACAAGCTGGAGGTGTATCACCTACGTGCCTCTAAATCCAGGTAAGTCAACAGGAAAGCTTTACAGCTTGGCATAGCGGCGCCCGCCTTGAGGATCTGGGTGCCTGGAATTGAACCCGGAGCCTCCTAAGAGCAGCCAGTGCTCTTAGCACTGAGACATCTCTTCAATCCCTAGTGTCTCCTCTTGACAGTGACCCGAAGTCTCTGCTCAGAGGCTAGCCTGCCCACTAAATACCAAAACAAGCTCTCTGACCTCTTGAGCTTGCTCACTAGTGAGAAGCTGCGGAAAGCCATGACATCATCCACAATCCATGGGGGTTCCTTTGTCCATCAGTGAGGAGTGCCAATGAACAGAGAGAAGACCTCAGAACTGAGGGTTGCTTTCCCTGCTGAGATGAGCTCTGGGTAACAGCCTCTGCCTACCCAGCTGCCTGCAGGAGAGCTGAGACTCCGGTCATCTTGGTTCTTCGCCATGAGAATGGTATTCTCCCATAGGCCCAGCTTCTGTTAAGATGGCTAAAAGAGTGGCCTGTCACACAGCCTTACTCCTCAGATCCCAATTATGTATCTCAAAAATACCACCTATTAAGACCCAAACACTGTGTTAGTTGGTTGCAGCCCTTTGAACACGTTACCATGGATTTACACTGGCATAATGGGCCCGCGTGATATATGTTCCCTGTCACCGCTGAAACAACAGTCAGTGTGTCTGAGCGGGCCCACCTGCCAAGCAATATGTTCTCAATCCCTCAGGCAGAGCCGTGTGCTGCTCGGCTAAGAAAACGTCCCCCCACTGAGCAAATGGCAGCGCCATGGAACAGGGGCGACTGTGAGCGCCTGCGTAAAAGCCTTGGCTCGTCCCCCTGGCAGGAGCAGCGGGAAGGGGGCAGTGGGGGGTATTCTTGACAGGCTTCACTTCACGGAGACAAGCAACAAGCATACAAAATCAGGGTCTCCCTCCCTTCCCTGCCCTTCCTTCCTTCTCCTCCCTCCATTTTTCCCCCTTTCTTCCTTCCTTCCGCTTCACTCTTCCTATTCCCCATCCTCCCTCTTTTCTTTCTTCCTCTCTCCTTCTTTTCCAGCTGTGGGTCCTCTTCATTTCCTTCCTCCCTCCAATGCCCCCCCTTTCCTCCCTCTCCCCACTCCTTCCTTTTGTTCTTTCTAAAGCACGACCACCAGGCTGCTATGCACACTCATCATCAACTCAAGTGGCGGGCAGGCGGGAGGGAGGGTGGGTGCCTGGGACCCGACTGTGAACAGACCCGGTGGCACACACTAGTGGCTTCTCTCAGCGGCTCACGGACTGTGTTGGCATCCAAAGGTGCTGGCTGATGCAGATCCTTCTTCCCACAGGATAGCAGGCTGCAAACAGCCAGCCACCCATGCTCTGTGGAGGTCACATTTCACCACACCGCCTCCTCCAAGAGTTCCCACCACCCTGACACTGAGTGACACCTGTAGATGTCCCTAGACAGGAAGGCGGGCATCACCCTTACCTCGGAAAAGCAGCCTTTTTTACTTATTTATTTATTTATTTATTTATTTATTTATTTATTTATTTAGCACAGCATAAGCATTGGGGTGGGAAGGCGGTGGCTAATTAGTACTAGCAGGAGGTCTGTGCTGTGAAGAATGCCTCGGAGGTGCTGAACTGCTAACTCCTCCGAAGATGGAAAAGACTGTTAAATGAATAAATCCTCTGTGGGTTATGTAACAAGCAAGGGGCGCAAGGCTGTTGTTCAAAGCAGGCAAAAAAAAAAAAAAAAAACAAACAAACAAACAAAAAATGCCCCCCCCCCAAAAAAAGCTATTATGATTTCTTTTGGAAACTGTGTGTGTTCGTGTGCCATGGCACGTTGTGTGGGTCAGAGGACAACCTCGGGTCTTGTGTGCTACTCCTCTAACTGAGCTACATCCCAGACCCAGCTCACTAGGTTTTAACAGTCACATAGCTTACTCTGTGCACTCCTATCAAGACATGAGACTTTTTGGTTTTTTATTCATTTTACATACCAACCACAGACTCCCCTCTCCTCACTCCTCCTGCCCCCCCCAGGCTCCCACCCACCCTCATTCCCACCTCCTCCAAGGCAAGGTCTCCCATGGGAAGTCAGCAGATCCTGGTACATTCAGTTGTGGCAGGTCCAAGCCCCTCCTCCCTGCACCAAGGCTGTGTACAGTGTCCCACCATAGGCACTAGACTCCAAAAAGCCGGCTTATGCACCAGGGATGGGTCCTGATTCCACTGCCTGGGGACCTCCCAAACAGTTCAAGCTAAACAACTGTCTTGCCTATCCAGAGGGCCTAGTCCAGTCCCATGGGGACTCATCAGCTATTGGTCCACAGTTGATGCATTTCCACTAGTTTGGCTGATCAGATATGAGACATTTCTACATGGATTTTGTTTTGAGTTCTCCACCACGTGTGGAGTAAGTGCAAACCCGCCAGGGTCCTCCTTGACCCATTCTGGAATTTTCAGACACCTAATGGGGACACTTTGTTATTTCTTTCTCTTCTTTCAGTATTTTCCCTGATGTAATGAAAATTGAATTCAAGGACTGGAGAGATGGCTCAGCAGTTACGAGCACTGACTGCTCTTCCAGAGGACCTGAGTTCAATTCCCAGCAACCACATGACAACTCACAACTGTCTCTAACTCTACGATATGACACCCTCACACAGACATACCTGCAGGCAATATATGAATGCAAATGAAATAAAGTGAATAAATTATTTAAAAAAAAAAAACAAGAAAAAAAATGAATTCAAGTAAGAACCAGATCTGGACCAGTAGATAAAAACCTGAGTTATCTAGTGTAACTAAAGTTCCTAGAAAGAAGCCCATTAACTGAGAAGAACTTCTGTGACTTCGGAGAGGTTGGAATGTTGCAGGTCCAGAGCCTAACTGCCGTATCTTAAACTATTTTTGTCTCCCTTATTACCTATTCCTTATCTAGTAATGTATTTTATTAACAGATAAAAGGATAAGAAGAAAAACCTTTTGGAATGTGTTAACATAAAAAAAAAATACTAGTGTCCACCAATCAAAAGGCTAAGTATGCCAACTCTGGTATGGGAGGCCGAGAGCTGTGATTTCCTCTGCTTTGCTGTACCCTCTTATCTACTGTTTCTACCAACAGACTTGAAAGTCATCTTGAGTCATGATTTTGTCAGAGTTATGTTACTCTAAGAACTCCAGGAAATAGTTAGCATGTCAGAACACAGAGTTCAAGGTAACCTACATCTGTGTTCCCTGGCCACGGTCACTCATATCTGTCTCCAGTCAACCATCTCTTATCCCCTTTGAGAGGAGAGCTGTGTTTTCATGTTGACATCAGTCATCACTGCCAGGATCCGGCTTCAAAGGACACCAAAGACAACTATCTTCACAAGAATCACTTATAAATACACTTGTCTAAATTAATAGATGTTCGGTCATTTTAAGAAAAATATGCTTAAAGAATGCTAAGCCAAAGATAAATGTTCCTGATAGGATACTTTTTGAAAACGTACCGCTATAGATTGGCCCGGTTCTGAACGCCTCTTCAGTTGTGTCATGAGACTGTGGCTTCGGAGCCCTCTAGACATAAACGGCATTCAGCTGACTTTGGCTCCTATTGGTAAAGGAGCCCAGCTTCCTCCTGTTTTTAATCAGATACCATTTGATAGTCACCCATTTCTGACACCTGGCTTGCAGCAGGTCTCTGGCTGCCAGTTCAAGCTGGATTATGTGTATGTGACACTGTGGCTGCCTTGGATGTGACTGTTCTCTCTTGGTGAAATATTGCACGGTCACCTCGGCTTCCGTGTCAAGGACCCAAAGCTGCCGGCCACAGCCCTCCCCTGAGATCACAGCCACAGACTCAGCCCAGCTCGGCCAGCAGGAAGGCGGATGGCTCTTGTGGTTACCGTCAGACGTCAGTGCTGGAGGCTGGCTTCCAGGCCAAGTCTCCGACACTCAACTCGCCCTGAAATGAAACAAGACCCGACACATTCGAGTGAAGTGACCAGTATCTTGGGATGCAAACTCAAACCGGCTCGACCTGCCCTGCATGTGAAGTACTTGGAAGCCCCAAAGGAACCAGTGTTCCAGGGGCGGTGCTGACTTGAGTTGGGTCTGGAGCCACATGAATCAGAAAAGAGGTGAACATCATTTGTGTTCATGTCAAGAGTGATTCTGCAATCGTCCATTTTCTCGTGTTGGATGCGAAAGGATGCCAAGAGAGCTGCCCAAGTCAATGAATCAAACCGTCAAAATACCTTCATCAAACCACAGCAGACACTGCTTAACTTTGGTTTGTCTACACTCTGGAGAATCTGGACTGAAAAGAATCCAATTGTCCCCTGACCATGATTTGGGCCAAATCTAAATAATTCCCACTGTTTTTTGACACTCCCCCAACACAGCATGGTTAGCAGCCCCCCACCCCGCCCCTGGTGAAATCAATATAGCAGATAGATTTTAGCGTTTGCCTTCTTAAGGAACGACATTACACAAGAGGGGTATATTGGTGGAGCTTGGAGAACACTTGGAGTTTATCATGATGGACCCTGAAGATGGAGCAATCTGCTGCCTGACTTCGGAATCCTTTATCCCTCCTGTTGGTAAAGCATTGTCTGGCTGAGAGTTAAATAACCCTACTGCCAGAGAGCCGACGAGTTGTCAAGGCAGCCGGTACACCTCAGGTGATACTCTAGTTCCATTTTTTATTTTTAAACAGATGGAGTGTTCTCTTCTAGAACCCTTGGACCAACACAGAGAATGGCCTCAGTCCCGTCTCCTTCAGAGACACAAATCCAGTCTAAAAATTCTTCCACAGCACAATTTTTTACGTGTGTGATTCTGCTCCTGATGCAACAGTGGGTGGCAAAGAGGAACCTGGCTTATCCTGGCAAAACCCCACAGGACTCATGAGATGCCCAGCAGCAGTTCAAAAGACAGGGCCTTTGGAACAATGTTCTAGCAAAATCAAAAATACAGACCCCAGGGGAGTCGGCATCACATTCAGAGCAAAGCTTAAAATTCGAGATGTCTTGGAGCTGGAGCGAGGGTTCAGTTAGAAAATTGCTTGATGATGAAGCAGAGGTACTGAATTCAGATCCCCTGCACCCATGTAAAGGGCTAGGTTTGTGACAAATGCATGTAATCCCAGCACCGGGGAACTAAAATCCGGCAGATCCCTAGGGCTTACTGGCTAGCCAGTGTTGTCCAGTTTGGGGTCTCCAGAATCAATGACAGACCTCGTCTCAAAGAAGGTGGAGAGTGATTAAGAAAGAGTCCTGCTGTTGATGTCTAGCTTCCACATACATGCATGTACAGGGCAACACACACGCTTACACACATAGGAACACATAAAGTCACACACAACTCTACGTGCCTTTTGCTTCCTATAGCTGTTCGTATATCTCATCAGTAGACTTATTGTTAATACTGGGCATGTGCACACCACTTTAGAGCTCGAAAAGAATTTATATATTGCTTTACAGTTTTATTTTGAACTTAATTTTAAATTTATTTATTGTGTGTGTGCGCGTGCGCAGGCTTATGTACACACATGCACGTGTTTATGCCACAGGGTACAGGCAGAAGTTAGTTTTCTTCTATTACATAAGTCCTCAGGATCTAACTAAAGTCTTCAGGGTTGGCAGCAACATTCACTGAGCAATCTTGCCAGCCTTGATTTTGAACTTTCAAAGGCACATCATGGCATGGGAGTTAAAAAGGTAATGGTGTGTAAGTGTGGCTTCATGATATTTCCAGGTGTTGGGCTCCAAAAGAGAACCCTATCTGCAACCCAGTCATGTGACTATGGATATACTTGTCAATCTCTTTTAGTCTTTCTTTTTTCTGTAATAAAAAGATAGTGAACTGATAGCCTTGAATAATAATAAATCAATCTATATAAATACCTCAGCTCAGTGCCTAGAGCATAGGATGAATAGAGGGTTGATTATTTAGATATTTTTGTGTATTGCAGTTAAAAACTGATTTATTTACGGTGAAAATATATGTTATTATGGATAGATGGTATAAAAAGAATAGCAAAAAGTGGTGAAGAATACAGGATGTAGCTGATGCTCAGTGGTAGAGCACTGCCTTACCTAGCTCTCAGGAGGGTCCTAGGCTGGTTGGATCCCCAATCCTACCTCTTCTACCGCCCCTTTAAAAACTTAAAGATCAGAGAACTTTAAAAAATGCTTTCACATGAACAGATTCAAAATTATTGCAAAGATCACTTCAGACTATGTACACAACAGAGATGAAATCCTACACTCAAGTGTGTTCACAGCAACCGTAAGTACAATAACCACAATGCAGAAGCAATCCAAGTGTCCACTGATGAATGCACAAACAAAATGGAGCATCTAACTCCATTTTGTGGCATTTTATCGATTTTGTGGCATTTTATCCAGCCTTGAAAAGTATCCTAATTATCATTAACTGTCCATGTGACACAGCAAATCCCCTGAAGAGAGTCTCAGCTGAGTGTCTTCATCAGGTTGGTCTGAGGGGATGTCTGAGAGGGATTGTCCTGATTGCTAATTGATACAGGAGGGTCCAGAGGCCACCGTGGGCAGCACCACTCCCGAGGCAGGTCATTCTAAACTGCATAGAAAAGCTCCTTGAGCATGAGCCTGACAGAGAGGCAGCAAGCAGCGTTACTCCACGGTCTCTGCGTCAGCTCCCACTTGAGTTCCTAGGTTCTCTCAGTGATGGTCCGTAACCTGCACGCCAAATCTGCCCTTTCCTTCCCGAAGTTTCTTTCAGTCAGAGTGTGACTGTTTTCTCATGGCAACAGAGATCCAACACAAAAAGTGAAGAACGTTCTGGCATAGGTACAACACAGGCCAACCTTGAGGGTAATTACTAAACGAAAGCATCCCTCACAATAGGGCAAATAAATCTGATTCCAGCTATAGGAGGTGCGAGGAGAGTAGAAACGGGAAGTCAAGAGTAGTTGAATGAGCTGGAAAGACAGGGACTTAGGGGTTCATGCTCATGGAGACTCCACTGGGAGAAGTAGAGAAAAAAATCTGAAGATCGATAATGATAGTGATGTATGATGGTAATACTTCCACAATGACATCTGCTTATTTATACACTACAGTGACCCAGATGGACAACTTTCTAAGACGTGTACGTGTGTGCCTGCAAGAACACCAACAGGACCGTCTATAGAAGTGCTGTTACTGGACCAAGAAATAATGCAGGCTGCAAGAAAAGAAAGAGGCACCCTTTCTTGGCTATTGCTCCTGATAGTGTGGTCAGGAAGACAGGAAACATACTGAAAAGACCGGCCAGAGGCCTGCAATTAAGATGACTCACAAGGAATAAACAAGACTCCACACAATCACACCAGGCCAGTGGAGGGATCTGGCTGGTGGACATCTGCCACCTTTTACAAAGGCCATATGTCTAGGGTCGGACGATGGAGAAAGGAAATGACCTGGGGTTTCATTCAAGGGCACTCAATGATGTAGAATGATTAGGAAAGAGAAAAAAAAATATCATCAGGTGGTTCCTAAACATACCCACTCACTGACAATCCATCTTGGGGTCCTCTGTTCTTAATCAGGCAAATGCTGAAAATGGGGAAACCATCATTGTAATTAAGCACTTTCTTATCCGCACTTAGCAGAACCCCACTCCAGATCAAGGCACACAGGCTAATTAGTGATTCACCACTCCCCCACAAAGACACACACACAGGCCTCCAGCTGAAAACACCATTTCACACCATTGCATCACAGAGAGAAGAGGCCCTGGGGATGACTCTGAGAGAGCCAGTGACCAGGAGAGAACAAAGGTACAGAAGAAAGGGAAACTTGGGGATGGAGAGCATAGGCGCACCCATCTCTGTGAGTGCTTCAGGACTCTCCAGGATGTGCATGGGCAAGCTGCACCTTGCAGACTGAATCCAACCCACGCTCAATTTCTGTACACAATATGAACTTTTTTTTTTTTTTTTGCAATTTGTAAATTGTCGGGGGTGGGGAACAAAGGCCACATAACAGAGCCATATGTGGCTGCAAAAGCTAAAATATGCGCTGCCATTTAGAGAGCAAGTTTGCTCATCTATGCCCAAGCAACAGAAATAATGAAGCCATGTGTTTGGTACCAGAGAGAAGGAGGGTAAAGAGACGTATAAATGCTCACACAGAGCACAAGGAGAGGAGTCAGTGAATATAGTGAGTTCCTCATGGGAATGAAGACCTGAGTTCGATCCCAGCATAAAACCAAAACAAAGCAACCCTCAAACAGATGTGACAGTGCATGTGTGTTACACCAGAGCTGGGAAGGCAGAGGCAGGCGAATCCCTGAGGCTACCTGAAGAGCAGCCTAGTCTCCTTGGCAAGGTCTAGGCCAGTGAGAGACTCTGTTTCAATCAAACAAGGTGGAGCTCAGGGAACAGGACAGAAGAGAGTAGAGGAATATAAGAGGCAGAGGGTGGGGCCATGGGCAGCGAAAGGTCCCTCCCAGAAATGAAATTGTACTCATGAACAGGCTGCAGCTCTGGATTAGCACACTTCAACAATTCATCAAGGATGCAGGAGGGGCCCAAGGGCTCCACCTCTCCCTCAAGGCTATTGGCAATGAATAGTTGTTGGAAGAAGAGATGCCATTCAGTAGGGGAGGCTCTGATAACTTTGTCCTTGCTCTGGAAAATGACCCTACATGCAGGCTCCAGCAAGAGTTTCTGATCAAACCCAGGGGGTCCCACACTAAAAGAAGACGTGTGAACAGGAGGGGACTTGTTGAGAAAGATATCGGCAAGAGATGGAGAGAATGAGAGAGAAGAACCATGGGTCAAAACAATTAAACCTCATTATTTAAGTGTATGAAGCTGTCAAACAATTTTGAAAAAGAAAACAATAAAAAGTTAAAAATGAGAAGATGGTGGCTAAGGAAGGCTAGAGCTGAGATTGTCCTGTGACACCCACATGTGTGTGTACAAGCATGTCCATGTGCACTTATACACACAAGAACACAGAGAGAGAGAGAAAGAGAGAGGGAGAGGGAGAGGAAGGAGGGAGGGGGAGAGAGAGAGAGAGAGAGAGAGAGAGAGAGAGAGAGGGAGGAGAGAGGAGAGAGAGAAGAGGGAGAGAGAGAGGATTTACTACCAGATTTTTAAAAATAATTTTAAAATGTATTATAATTTTTAATGATTTATATTTACATTTATTGGTGTTTTGCCTGAATGCATGTCTATGTAAGGGTATCAGAAACCCTAGAACTGGAGTTACAGATAGGTGTGACCTGCCACATGACTACTGGGAATTGAACCCAGGTCCTCTGATAGGGCACCAGTGCTCTGAACCACTGAGCCATCTCTCCAGCCTTGACTAGCAGATTTGTACAGAACAAGTTTGCTCACCCATGCCCTAGGAGACAGGGTTAATGAGGCTCTATGTTGAGACCCAAAGAGAAGGCAGGAAAAGAGACCCACAGGAAGTTCACACAGAGACCATTTAAAGGTTCAAGTAACAGCCAACAGTGATGTTGCAACTCTCTCAATTTGAAGGAGACATCCTTCTGGTTCATGTCATCATGAGCATCGAAAAACCTCTCCTGTGACAATGTAGGAAACAAAAACAATACAGAAATTCGAGAGCCTTACACATTCAAGAAAATTATTAAGGGAGAAAAGACAAAACTGCCTACTTCCATCTGGCCTCTCCCGTTCTCAAATCCAGTCATTAAGTCAAGATCAAACATGTTTTTAGGAAAATATTATGGTTCACAGTGGTTTTGGGTATAATTCCATAATTTCTGGGCACTTAAAAAGTTTAAAATAGGTTGCACATCAAAACTTGGCAGAAAGAGTGACTTGGAATAATACCGAATACCGCCGATCCTGGTAGTAATGCAGAAACAGATGTTTTAGAATTCACTAATCACTTTCTAAAAAGATGAATTTATTTATTGTATTTGTGAATGTGTGTGTGTGTGTGGGGGGTGAGTATATGCATATATGAGTGCAGGGGCCATGGAGGTAAGAAAGGGGGATTGGATCTCCTGGAAATGAAATTCAGCGTGGTTGGGAGCTCCTGGGTGTGGATGGTGGGTGCTAGGACCCATCTCTCCAGCCCCAAGAAGTTGCTAATTTTTTTTTTTTTTCCTGAAACAAGATTTCTCTGTGTAGGCCTGGATTTCCTGGAACTTACTCTGTAGACCATGCTGGCCGCAAACTCACAGAGATCCACCTGCCTCTGCCACCCAAGTGTTGGAATTACAGGCGTGTGCCACCACCACCCAGCTGAAATTGCTAATTCTTAAAAGCCCAGGAAAGAGAGCAAATCTCCAGTGTCTTGTCTAACTTACCATGTCTGGATTCTGAATAAAGCTCAGCTCACATTCAGCCTGCATCAACTCAACTGATAACTGTTTTTGTTTTGTTTTTGAGAGCAATAAATACTTTTCTTTCACTGAACGGTAGGATCATTTTGCTATTGGCGGGCTGTTATGAAGACTACATATTAACTTTGCCTCTTGGAAGGCCGGACTTGGGAGTGGCCCTGGGATATACTTTTTCCTACATTCCATACTGCCATGCTGGGCTCAAGACAGGAATGGAAAAAAAATTCTTATTTATGAAACAGTGGACAGTGAGCTCAAAGAATAAAATCCAGTATAGTGAGGTGAAGTGAGGCTGGCTCATCCTTGCCATGTAAACACGTTTTGATGTGGGCATTTGCAAAAGCTGAGGTTGCTTGGCTTCCTGAGTGCAGAGGCCTCCAACAGGACCTGAACACAGCGCCGGCTTCTTAAAACACTATGTTAGTTGTGTCCTTGAACAGCTACTTCCCTTGGAAGTTGTGGGTAAGCTGTGCTGCCTACCAGCTTGCCATTTAAAAAAAGAAGAAAAATAAAGTGTGCTAGGGCTGGGGTGGGGAGTGAGGTGCTTGCTACACAAGCGTGGGAATCTGAGTTCAGATATCTGGCATTCACGGGAAACTTGAGTGTGGCTGCATGTGTCTGGAACTGGGAGGGGGTTGGAGACAAGACAATTGTGGGGGCTTGCTAACTAGTGAGCCTAAGGAAAGGGTGGCTTCCAGGATCAGTGAGAGACCCTGTCTCAAAAATAAAGGTAGACAATGAGAGAAGGCACTGACATTCTCCATCCATGGCTCTCGCTCTCTCTCTCTCTCTCTCTCTCTCTCTCTCTCTCTCTCTCTCTCTCTTTCTCTCTCTCTCTCTCTCTCTCTCTCTCTCTCTCTCTCTCTCTCTCTCTCTTTCTCTCTCTCTCTCTCTCATTCTCGCTTATCAAGAAAGAGTAGAACACAGGGGTGAGGTGCATGGAGCCCTCCCAAGCACAGAGGGAGGTAGCTTAGGGGTTTGGAAAGGGCAGTTGTCCTATGAACTGATAGACTGCTAGAGACATTCCACAGGCTCCAGAGAGGATGAATACCACCTCTAGAGCACAAAGCTTGACCAAGGACAGACTTCTTGCCTCACCGACTTACATTCTTTTGCAAGTATGCAAGTGGCCATTTTGAAGCCAGACTACTACTGGAAAAAAACAGTCTCAGGTAGAACAAGGGTTCAGTTCTAAAGGTTTTAATCTCTCACGTGTGTGTGTGTGTGTGTGTGTGTGTGTGTGTGTGTGTGTGTGTGTGTGTGTGGTGTGTTTTGCCCGTGGAGGCCAGAACAGGGTGTCAGAGCTCCTGGAGCTGGAGTTACAGGTGGTTGTGAGCCTCCCTCCCTTCCTCCTTTCCTTTCTTCCTTTCTTTCCCTTTGAAACAGGGTTTCTCAGTGTAGCCCTGGCTGTCCTAGAACTCTCTCTGTAGACCAGGCTGGCCTTGAACTCAGAGATCCTCCTGCCTCTGCTTCCCAAATCCTGGGATTAAAGGCCTGCATGGACCATCACTGCCCAGTTCATGAATATGGTTTAAAAAAACAAACAAACAAACATTGTGCCAACTGTTAGGCTCCTTATCTCCACCCCAATAAAATCATTCTCTTATTATGTTTCAGAAGCTGGTCTTGCCAGAGTGCTGATTTCCCTGCCCTTTGACTGCCCGTCAAACTAAATGTTACTTACAAGCAATTGACTACAAGTCGGTTTAACAGCAAGACATCCTTTAATTAACTGCCTTCTTTTTTTATTGCAGTTGACAGGCAATACATTTATAGCATCTTAACTGATTACATGAGTTCTTAGGTAGTTATATACCAATTGGTAAATGAAAAAAAAAAAAAAAGCCTGCATTAAGCCTAATGAATAAATAGGCTTTATGATTAAGAAATCTCATGAGTAAAAATGAAATCTCAATAACTTCAGAGAACTTCAGATTGAATGTCACCACCATTTTAATAGAAAATTATTAACCTCAATAATAAAAAAATATGTTTTATCCTACTTTTCTAGACAAAACTGGTCCAGAGATGCTGCTGATCTTTCTCTCTGACTGACTTAGCTTCATGTGGAAATTC